>NC_056744.1:1009592002-1009619502 GCF_019279795.1 Protopterus annectens
TACTGGATACCTGGAATTGGTATTAATACAGTGAAACATCATATTGATAAGATCATATCATTCTCTATAGGGGATATTATTTTAGCTGGTGATTTTAATTGTATACTACATGAAAGTGATACTACCACTATAAAGAAAAGAAGAATTACATCTAATGCAAAACATTTAAATGATTTTGCTAATTCTTATCATTTGAATGATATTAATAATCAGATAGAGTCAAAATCATTACCATACACTTTTTTTCTAACAGATACAAAACTTATTCAAAAATAGATAGGGTCTTTATTTCTAACCAGATGGTAACAGATTTAATTAATTCCAAAATAATTTCATGTCCTATATCTGATCATAACTCAATTGTTTTTGAATTCATGATAAAAAATACTCATAATGTTCAGATCAAAAGGATACCAGCATACTTAACTCAGCTAAAAGACTATAAAGAATATATACTTTCAGAAGTACAACATTTTCTAGACATAAATAATACTCCTGAAGTCTCCATTGTCTATGTTTGGGATGCCTTAAAATCATATCTATATGGACAAAGTATCAGATGGTATAATAACAAAAGGAAATCTTGGGATAAGGAATTGTTAGATATTCAAAGTAAACTAGACTCTTATAAACATAATAATAAAGAAAATATTATGGACAAGAAAGTTATTGAAGAAATAAACAAACTAAATGAGAAATACAAAGAAATTTTAACTCATAAAGTTAAAATAACTTTAGAGAATACAAGTTTTGTCTTATTCAATAAGCCCCAAATACTTACATAGACTTAAAAATAAAACAAAAGATTGAATAAACAAAACCATATCAAAGAAATCTTTTCTCTAAGGAAAAGAAGAATGTTTCTAGTATACCAGAAATACTGGATGAATTTAGAAATCACTTTCACAAGATTAACCATAACAACATTAACATGGAACCTAAAGATAAAATAAAGGAGTTTATAACCACAAACATGAATAAAAAGCTTAATAAACAACAGATTAAACTATTGGACAAGAGTATTTCATATACAGAAGTTATTACACAAATAAATAAGCTTAAATCAAACAAAGCACCGGGTAATGATGGTATTATACCAGAGATATATAAAATCCTTTCTAAAACTACATATTCATTAATACATAAGGTTTTTATTCTGGCCCAAACTGAGTTAATAACCCCCCCATCTTGGCAATATACATTTATTTCACCAATTTTAAAACCTAATAAAGATCCAACTAGATGTTCTTCATATCGACCCATCTCATTACTTAATGTTGATTATAAAATGTTTATGAGTATTTTTGCTGATAGATTGAAGACAATTATCCCCGGCATTATAGACATAGATCAGATGGGCTTCATTGTAAATAGAAATACTTTTGATAATATAAGAAGAACTTTAACATTAATTGATTTTGCAAATAGGAAAAAGAAAGATTTAACACTTATTAGTCTTGATATAGGTTCAGCATTTGATTCAGTAAGTTGGGACTATCTGTTTACCTTACGGAAGTACACAAATTTCTCTGATGCATTTGTAAATTTAATTGAGCATTTATACAAAGGAACGCTGGCTTATATTAAGGTAGGAACATATGTTTCACAAAAAATACCCATTCTTAAAGGTACAAAGCAAGGATGTCCACTTTCTCCACTATTATTCACTTTAGTAATGGAGCCTTGGGCTAATTTGATTAGAAACAGTACTGACATAGAGGGTTTTGAAATAGAAGAAAATACAACATCAAAAATTCAACTTTTGCAGATGATGTTCTAATTACATCAGCAGGATCTAATTCTTCTATGCAGTCTTTATTTGATAAAATGATGAATTTTAAAAGTATTTCTGGTTTAATATTCAATGAAGAAAAACTAAAATACTACCTATATATACGAAAAAATACTCTCATTAGTGATTTTACTAAATATGTACCCAACTCAGGTCAGATAACTTATTTAGGTATAATACTATCTAAAGATATTAAATCTATTATATATAATAACTATAATACCTGTTTTCTTAATATACAAAATCTTTTAATACCTGGAATAATATGTTTTTACTATGGAGGAGAGACTTACAATTATTAAAATGATAATATTCCCCAAGATTTTATACTTAATACAATCAATAATACTTTCACCTACAAAAATAACTATCAAGAAACTGAATACACTAATGTTAAATTTCTTATGGGCACCTAATAGACCTAGGATTGCATTAAAGAAACATACTAATAGCTGGTCTCAAGGGGTATTTCTTTTCCAGACTTTAATTTATATATTATCTCTTCTATTATAAAAGTTATTACTTTATTAATAGATCGGTCATATGTCAAAATGGAAAGATTATTGGGAGCTAATTAGTATGCACTTCATGAAAATCTCCTTAACACATAAAAATATGATTATAAATAACTCCATGTTGTGGTTAAGCTAAAGGAATTTTGTACTTCACCTATTACACCTAAACATATGGTCTGTTACCCATTAAATATTATTATTAGTTATCGTAACTTTATATTCATGCACCCTAAGTATAGGGAATGGAATTTTATTGTATTCCTATAATTTATACTCAGGGTATGCTTATGTCATCTACTTCTGAAGGAGCTCATTTAGCTATAGATAATAATCTAAAGTACTGGTATCAGCTGATATCTGATAATAAAGTTAAAAATCTAGATTTCTTAAAACAAGAATTTGATCTAAGAGAAACTTGCTGGTTAGAGGTTCAGATCTTTAGACAACATCTCATTGATAGAATAGATCTAATGTCTATAACAGTTAAAGAATCTATTCCAAAACTGATTGATTACTTGATAATAAATTTACAGCATAAAGTTTCTGATAAAGGTAAACTTTCATATATACATAAAATTATCAGACAAGAAACTTTTTACAATGTAGATTCATACTGGAATTATTTCACCTCTATTAATGGGGACCCACCAACTCAACAAGATAAACAATATATATTGGAATCTGCTTATAGAACTACATCTTCCATTGTCTGGAGACTTTATACATGGAA
The DNA here is from genome assembly GCF_019279795.1 of Protopterus annectens. Classification (NCBI taxonomy): domain Eukaryota; kingdom Metazoa; phylum Chordata; order Ceratodontiformes; family Protopteridae; genus Protopterus; species Protopterus annectens. The sequence continues at coordinate 1,009,595,040 of NC_056744.1, forward strand.
ATTTTTACATAGATCTTTTTATACACCTTTGATGATGAATAAAATTAATAATAAAGATAATCTATGTAAGAGATGTAATGTAGAAATTAATGCTGACTGGGCTCATATGTTTTATGACTGTATGAAGTTGAAAGAATACTGGAAGTCAATTAATGAATTTTGCAGGCTCTTTTACAGATAATTTCATTATTTCTAAGTCTCTTATATTATTCAACACACCTGTACCTCAATGTGTTAAAAGATTAAGCTTCCCTTGTTATGGTCTATCCTAGCAGTGGCTAGGAAAATAATAACTAGAAATTGGATTTCAGATACACCTCCTTCGTTCAATGAATTTAAAAATGTTATGAATATAATGTGTCATATGGAAATAAGCACAATTAGAATGAGAACAACTAGAAAAACATCACATTTTATTGTATGGGATAATTTACAAAATTTGTTAAAAAAATTCTAATTTCAATAGCACAGTATTTTAGTTTAATTAATTGATCTGATTGTAGTGGATGTCTTTGTAAATACTTTAGTTGTTTTGTTGAATATTATAATAATACCTATTTTTAATTATTTGTATAAAATTGTTATGATATTTCTCTTATATGTTAAAACAATAAATTTGTTTAAAAAAAAAGGAATGAACACAGGAATGGTTAAGGAGAGGTGAATTCAAACCAAGAGATGAAAGTTTAATATTGGTGGCCCAAGATAGTGGGCTGCATACATGTTGATTTACAAAGTCCATTGAACATGTGGGAGAAACAGACAACTGTAGGTTTTATAAAACTGAATTGGAAACAGTTACACACCTCGTTGCTGGTTGTAACATACTAATGGCAGAAGGACTGTATACTGAAAGGCATAATAATGTGGTGAGACTGTTGCTCTGGGGATTGTGCAAACATTATGGTATTGAAGTGGCTGAAAAACACTGGAAACATGAGCCCGAAAGCATCATAGAAAATGAAGAAGTCTACATCTCATGGGATCATCCATTACGAACAGTTCAAAAGGTAGATGCTAGAAAACCAGATATAGTGGTCCAAAAAAGGGAGACAAGAGTAGCATTGATCATTGAAATTGCCACACCCAGTGACTACAGTGTCTTGCGTACAGAGAGACACAAAGTCATAAAATATCAGGATCTGCAGGCAGAAATGAGAGCCATGTGGAAGAAAGATACCCAGACAGTTCCAATAGTAGTAGGAGCAATGGGTCTTATAAAAAATAATTTACAATTGTATTTAGATATGTTACCAATATATGTAACTCCATACGAATTGCAGAAGGAGTCATTACTGGGCACATTGCTGGGGCTGTGAAGAGCACTTTTGGCTGATATCAAAGAGTGAAACATACTAATTTCATAAATTTTAATCATAGTTTGACTTAGGTCCATTCCCATCATAATATTAGAAACCCAAAAGAGTTGGAGAAATTAAAAAAAGTTTATCAGAAGCAGATGTGGATAGGATGATGCGAAACTTTCTCGAGTGCAGATACAGATGGGGGTGCAGCCAGCTCCGTCCCCTACTGGATCCATGAGTGTGCACTCAAAGTCAGTTGTATCTCTTTTTCAGATCTGACCCGTGGTTTTGGAACCCCAGAATCTGGGATCCCTGAGAGACTCAGGATCAGATCTGAGGAAAGTTTCCTCCTCTACTCTGACTGCTTCCCTGATGGTTTCTGCTCTGATATCCTTGGATCAGAACTGGTCACTGAGTTCTAGAGTCAGTGGCACATCTGAGGGGGTAGGTTTGGCTCCAGTGTTGTCAGATGCATCCCCTTCCCTTGGAGCTTCAGCCCTAGAAAGTTTGAATTCAATTCCCCTCTTGAGGCTTGGATCTGGGAATGGCCGTGATCCACTTTCCTCTGAATCTTCAGCTCGAGGGAGAGATTTGTGGCTTCTCCTGGTCCCTCAGCCTTCAAGATGGTGGAAAAGGCTTTCTCTCCAGAGCGAACCATCTTCTCATATTTTGGACCCTACCCCTTTACTCTCATTGGTTCTGAATTCTGAATCAGTCAAACCTATTCCACAGGGACAGTCAGTTCCAATGAGTCTCCACCCAGTTCCATTGTGGAACATCCCCTTTCTTCCGACACCACTCCAGAACATCCCACGGAAGAGGTCCCCAGAAGAGGAAGTGTAAGAGGAGACACATAGACTCTCCCATTGAATCCCTCATGGAAGATACCAATTTTGGTGAAGGAGAGGGATCTGCCAAATCAGCACTGGATGATATCTCCTTTGGAGATATTCTAGAGATTTTGAAGCAGAAAGGTGGTTGGTTGTTCCAAACCCCTTCTCTCAAAGAATCTGTGTTCTTGGAGGCCTTTGTTTCTGATCTGTCTACATCATGGGTAATCCCTCAGTGGATGAACTTATTGATCTGGTTTCTGGCTGGGCATGGAGGGAGCTGGATACTGTCAAGCCTATCTCCAAGTGCACTGACAAATTTTTGGTTACACCTGCAGACAGACCCCACTGGAACAAAAGAGTCCCATCTGATGCCATGGCAATGGCAGCAGCCACTAAAAACAGCTAGCAGAATAGAGCTATTCTGTCCATCTGCCTAACAGGGAGTCCAGAACATTGGACAGATTTGGAAAGCAAGTGTTTACCTCAGCTACTTTCGCTTGGAGGTCACTTAATCTAGTGCACTTTACTAGGCCTCAGAAAGATTTGACTAAAGCACTGTCAAATACTCTCTGAGTTCATGTTTGCTGAGGATTACAAAAGGACTTCCTCTGAACTGGCCATTCTTTTATCTATTTCAAACACTTCAGTGAGGTTAATCTCTCATGCAGCTGAAGGAAGCTCACAAGCAGCCTGTTCAGACATCGGCATAAGGAGACATGCCTGGATGCGGCTATGTGACTTTGCGGACTCCTTTAAGATGTCCTTTGTTAATGCCAAATTTGACGGCACTTCATTGTTTGGGCCATCAGTAAAAGATATGCTTACACACAGTGAACAAGAAGAAAAGACCCTGCCTACCATGGGGATCAAGTTTTCTACACCTCAATGGACCTTCTCTAGGAACCAAACAGGTGATAAGAAAATGTGGTTCTGTAAATCTCAGGGACCTTTCAAGGATTCATGTGGGGACAATTCCCCCAAAGGCAGAGGGGAAATTTTAATGGTAAATGTTGCCCTGGAGGTAGAGGAGGTCTGCAGAACCAGAGCTTTAGAGATTCTTTTTCAGACAGGCCCTATCAGCACTACTGAAGTGCTGCTCAACTGTCCTACTCTGGATGTAGTTAGCGGTCAGTTCTCTTTGCAGCTAGATACCTGGAGATACATCATAAGAGATTTAAGTGTGCTAAGAATAATATCCAGAGGTTATTACACATAATTTTCCCTTCTTCCTCGCTGTCAAAGGAAGAAACTTCCTGATGTTACTACCAGTCAGAGGAAGGCCGCAGCACAAGAAATTCAAAAGCTGCTAGAAAAAAAGTCATCCAGAAGATCTCTCCTGACCAGATAGGATTTGGAACTTATTCACGTTTTTTTTTTTAGTGCCAAAGAAAACAGGGCACCTCAGACCTATTTTAGATCTAAGCAAATTGAACCAGTATGTAAAGAAAGTGAAGTTCTGAATGGTCACAGCATCCTGCCTTTTCTGCACAAGGATGATTGGATGTGCTCTGTAGATCTGTAAGACACATACTATGATATCAAAATATACAGATGACCCAAAGGCATCTCCACTTTTGGCTGGGATCCAGTCATTACCAATTCAGCGCATTACCAAATCAGAGCTCTGACCTTTGGACTCACCACAGCCCCCAGAGTGTTTACTAAATGCATGGCAGTAGTTGCAGCTCACTTGAGACTGAAGGGATTCCAGGTATTTCCATATCTAGACAACTGGCTCCTAACTGCCCCATCCAAGCACCAACTTCAACATGCCAGGGACTATTTGCTCCAGATTTGCAATACTTCGGGCATTATGATAAATCTTGCCAAATCAAAACTTACACCAATTCAGAGCCTGGAATTCAATGGGACAGTTTTCAACACAACAGCACAGATAGTATCTTTGCATCTCCACCGCATAACTTCTATGAGTTTCAGGCTATCCTTTCCCATTCATCTCCTCCAGCAAAGTTAGTTCAAGCACTTGGGTTGATGTCAGCTTTCATAAAACTACTTCCTCTTGCACACTTCTTTATGCAGATCCTCCAATAGACTCCGGATGTACAGTGGTCCTTTCTGTATCAGTCCGTCTTTTCAAGTAAAACTCATCCTGATTTGCAAGCAACACATTTACTGGTAAATACAATCAGAAGATCTTTTTCTGGGCAGACCCTTTGTTCTACTGAACCCAGTGGCCACAGTTACCACAGACATTTCTTAACTTCTCATCTGGGGTGAGGGGGCATTTTTTGGAAAGACCTGTCCAAGGCATGTGGTCCCCCCAAGAAACCAAGTTGCATATCAGTGTCCTAGAAATGAGAACAGTCTTTTAGCATTGCAGGGTCTATTCCAGTTGAGACCGACAACATGTCTGTAGTCTGGTACATCAACAAGCAAGGAGGAACCTGATCTTATCCCTTTGCAGAGAGGCCATGAGGGTTTGGGAATGGGTGATCTCATCAGACCGCTTTCTATTTGTGATGGATATACCGGAGAAAACCAACGTATTGTGGACAAACTAAGCAGATCCATTCTGATGCCTCACATGTGGTCTCTGTCACTCGGTAGTGAATATGATCTTCAGGCATTAGGGCCAGCCTTGCTGTGACCTATTTACCACTCCTCCCAACAAGTGCAACAAGTACTTTGCTCTGACCCCCCCCTCAGGGGACCCATACTTGCCGAGGCCAGAAGGAGGCAATGAGGATTACTGAGCTCTTCAGCATGCTTGCTTTCTGCAAAAATCTTGGAATCAGGTGAAAAGGGAGATAAGCATAAGGGAGACCCGAGGGTCAAGTGGGAAGAAGAGCATCTCTCTTGCACTCTACCGAGTGCAAGTTTTGTACATTACACAGAGAAGCAATGGCTTATTTAGGCCATACTGTCTACACAACTGTCTGAATGAATAGCTCCAGTAAGAGTTTCATAGAGTGAAGAAGGATCTTTTTAATCTTCTTTGTTAAAAGAGCCATTAGCACAATGGTTAAGGTGTTAAACTCCCATGCACAAGGTGCAATGTTTGATCCTCACCTCTGGTAGGAGTTTATTGGTTAAAGGGATATGATTTTTTAATGCTGTGAGAGCGAGAGAGGTCAGTTAGCACAGTGGCTAAGGTATTCGCCTCCTGTGCCCAAGGTACAAGGTTCGAGCCTGACCTCTGGCCAATGAGTGCTTATATCTCAAACTCACCCATGAGCCAAAGATATGAAAATTGACTGGAGAGAAAGTACAAAGAGTTACTCAGGGCTCAAGTACCCTAAGACAAGAAGAGGAGGAAATAGACCTATGAGTACATAAAAGGCTGACAGATAAAGTCCAGGAAGACATCAAAAGGAAGAGTGCAGGACAAAGTGAGGCATAAAAAAGACAGATTAGGCTTGGAAGACATACTGTATGGTTAACAAAGAAGCTAAGAAGGGCCAGCTTCTAGAAAGTGACTCAATAAGTAGCATAAAGCAAATATCAGGTTGCAAGCCGAAGATAGAAAGATAAAGTCAGATGCCATTCAGCCCAACACAGTACTGATGGGTTGATTCAACAGGACTCTTGGCATAGAAAAACTGTACAACAGAAGGCAGAAATTCCTTTCTAGGAAGGGAGGGTGCTCATTAGTCCCAAGAAGCAAATCAGGAAACTAGTCAAGTCTTCAAAAGCTAAATACGAGACTAAAGTAGTCTCCCAAGCAAAGGATAACTGTAAAGCAATTTTTAGTTAGGTCCAAAATCATAAGGGAAACACTCAACAATGTGCAGAGCTGACTGTAGATGGCACTACTTATACTCAGCTGAAAGACATAGCAAACCTGCTGGCCTATAAATTAATCTCAAATTTCACCCCTTCATCACCTTTGGTCACTAACCATGAAATACCCCATAGGATTTCTTTGCCTGTTATCAAAAAAGAACAGGTAATCACTGCACTCTTTAAAGCTAGACACACACAGCATATATGGACCCTGATGGAATCCTAGGGTGCCTATTAAATAGCTTGAAACATGACCTAGCAGACCCACTCAGATCTCTATTTAACAACATTTTCCAGACAGACTTTGTCCCAGTAGAGTGAAGGACAGCAGCAGTCATCCCTTTGCACAAGGGTGGGCCGTCAATGGACCCTGGAAGCTACCAACTCATAAGTCTGACTTGACTGATATGCAAGGATAATCATGGAATTTATTAACGATGACATAGGGAAATCTCCAGACTCTTGACCCAATCCAGTTTGGCTACATGAAGGGCAGGTCCTGCCTGCTCAATCTGGTAGACTTCTTTGAAAGGGTTAGCAAGACCATGGGTGAAAGTAAGACAGTGCATACCACCTACTTTGCCCTGGCCAAGGTATTTGACACAGTATCCCACTCACAAGTTAGAGATAAACTCATAAATCCAGGCATAATCTCATCTCCACCAGATGGATAGCCAAATGGCTCACAGACAGGGCATATTATTAGAGTGTGGGAATCCACAACCAGAAGAAGCCAGTTCACCAGTGGAGTACCACAGGGCTCAGTGCTGGGCCCCGTCCTGTACATATATATATATATATATATATATATATATATATATATATATATATATATATATATATATATATATATATTTGACATTTCACCGAAAATTTCTGACATAGGGTCCAAATTGCCAAAAATCTATTTAGCTGAAAATAGTACTGAATGTGTATCTGCCCTTTGCCCCCACTGTAGTGCAATTTCGGAGTGAGAATATTAAAGTAGGTATGTGTGCCCCCCCCCCACCTACTCAGGTTATTAACTACTTACTTACCCTTTTAATAGAGACTGCTCAATATAAAACAACACTAGACAATATTAAACTGTACTGGGTGGGGGGCTATGCCCCCCACACCCCCACTTCTTTAATATTCTCACTCCAAGATCACACTACAGTGGGAAAAAGGGCAGATGCACTGTCAGTACTATTTTCGGCGAAATGGATTTTTGGCGATTCGGACCCTATGTCAGAAATTTTCTGCGAAATGACACTGATCCATATATATGCAGACACATATATATATATATATATATATATATATATATATATATATATATATATATACACACACACACACACACACACACATATATATTTATATATATATATATATATATATATACATGTATATATATATATATATATATATATATATATATATATATATATATATATATATATACACACACATATATATATACTTCTCAAATGTCAAGGCAAATATAGATGGGCTATGGCTGACCATGTCTGTTGATGACTTCGCAAATGATGTTGATATCCTACACAAGGGACTGATGCTGTGGGGAGAGAGTGGGAAGGAGATTTTAGGATTTAGGATTCAAGAAGTGCCTGTGTCCCAAAAGGGGAAAGGGTTTTCTTCAAGACTATTTCTAGTCCCCAGAAAAGAAGGTACTTGGAGACCTATTCCAGACCTCTCCCATCTGAACACCTTTCTGAAGGTGCCTTCCTTTCAGATGTTTTCCCTTCAGTCCCTTTTTCCTCTCTTGCTCCCTCAGGCCTTTCTGGTGTCTCTGGACCTCAAGGATGCTTATCTCCATATTCCAATCCATCCTCTTTTAAGGAGATTTTTGCATTTCTCTGTTGCTTCCTGGCATTTTCAGTTCTGTGCTTTGCCCTTTCTGCTGCCCTAAGGGTGTTCACCAAATGCCTCGCTCCTGTGATTGCCTTTTGCAGGCTTCAAGGGATCCAAATCTTTCCTTATTTGGATGACCTGCTGATTCAGGGATCTTCTCCAGAGGTCCTTTGGAAAGTCTTCATTTTACCATTTCTCTTCTTAAGAGCCTGGGGTTCACAATAAACTTCAAAATGTCTTCCCTGACTCCTTCTCAGGATCATGTCTTTCTGGGTTGCAGGTTTTGAATGGTGCCAATGCTGGCATCCCTGCCTCCTACAAAAGGATTCACTCTCATTTCTTTCTTTCAAACTCTTCTTCCCCGGTCTCCATTTCAGCCAGGGAATTTCTGAGAGTGATGGGGTTCATGGTTTCCACCATTCCAATGCTCCCTCTGGCCAAGCTCCATGTGAGGAAATTCCAGTGGTTTCTGAAGTCAGTGTAGCTTCAGCATATGCATCCTCTAGACTTTCCTGTTCCTCTTCTCCCATGTCTCAAGAAAGAACTTCTGTGGTGGGTTCAGCAGTTGTCTCTGAATCCAGGGCTCCCTTTTCAGCCTCCGCTTCTCTCTCAGGATCTGTTCACAGATGCTTCAGATGTGGGATGGGGAGCAACGTTTGCTCCCTGAAGGTTCAGGGGGGGGGGGTGTGGTCGCCTCATCAGCTGAAGGAGCACATCAACATCAAAGTGATGAGGGCTCTTATAGTGGCTCTTCAGGCCTTTCATCCTCTCTTCTCTACAGGGCCTCTCAAGGTATTCACAGACAATACTACAGTCATGTAGTATATCAACAAATGGGGGTATGAGATCCTACCGTCTTTATCAGATGGCACTTCTGGTATGAGATCTGGCTACCCAATATCATGTGACTCTTCAGGCAATTTACATTCCTTCAGATCAGAACATTGTGGCAGACAATATGAGCAGGTCCTTCACTCAATCCCGTGAATGGATGCTTCACAGGGATGTGTTTCTGGACATTGTTCACCAATGGGGTACTCCTCAAGTAGATCTCTTTGCCTCCCCTTTGAACAGACAACTTCCTCTGTTTTGTGCCAGAGTCCCAGGTCCTTTGATATGGAAGGTTGGCACCCTCTCATTTTCTTGGAAGAGGATGTTTCTTTATGCTTTCCCTCCCCTTCCTCTCATTCCGAGAGTCCTGTTCAAGATTCAACAGGATGCTCCAAAAATCTTGTTGGTGACTCCCTTTTGGCCGTGATAGCACTGGTTCCCTCTGCTTCTGCATCTAGTCAGGGGCAATCATCACAAGTTACCTCACAGGGTGGATTGCCTTGCACAAGATGAGGGGTTTCTCATCCATCCCCACCTGTCCATACTTCAACTGATACTGTGGGTGATAGGGTTTTAATTCCTCATTGACACTTTGTTTCTGAGGACGTACTGCAGGTCCTACAGGAGGCCAGGCGATGTACTACTAGGAAATCATACTTATCTAAATGGAAGAGGTTTTCTATTTGGTATCTTTCTTGTGACCTGGGCCCACTTTCTGTGGATGTTCCTTTGGTTCTTTCTTATTTGTGTGAATTGCTCAATGCTGATTTGGTGTATTCTTCTAAGGCCCACTTATCAGCTCTTTCTGCTTGTCTGCCTTTAACTCCCCCGATAGCTTCTAGATTTGAAGCTAAGCAATTTCTTAAAGGTGTCCTTAATATCAGACCTCCCAGGAAGCCTGTTCCTCCTCCCTGGGATCTTAATTTTGTTCTGGAAAAACTGACTCAGGCTCCTTTTGAGCCTGCTGTTTCAGCTTCCTTGCAATATTGTTCGTGGAAGACAGTTCTTTTGTTAGCTCTTACATCTGACAGACAGGTGTCTGAGTTGCAAGCGCTTATGGCTTGTCTATCTCTTTTGCTGTTTCATGAGGACAGAGTGTCCTGGCATACTAATCCTTCTTTCATGCCCAAGGTGGTTAATGAGTTGTCACTTAATTAGTCTATTAATTTGCCTACTTTTTTTCCCTCTCTGTAATCTGTCAGTGAGAGGGTGCTGCATACCTTAGATGTGCATAGACAGCTCAGATTTTATTTGGATAAAACTAAAGCTGTCAGAAAGTCTGACTAGTTATTTGTTTCCTTTCATCCTAGGTCTTTGGGTTTGGCAGTTTCCAAGCAAACTATTTCCACTTGGATTTCAAAGGCTATTTCCTTTTGTTACACTTTTCATGGTGAGAGCCTTCCTTCTTCTGTAAAGGCTCATTCTACTAGAGCTGTGACTTCTTCTGGTGCTTTTTTCAAAGGCTTAGACACTAATTCTATTCTTGAAGCTGCTACCTGGAATTCTGTCCATACCTTTACCAAACATTTCTAGCTGGGTGGTATCTCCAAAGCTAGAGCTGGTTTTGCTGCTGCTATTCTTCATAGCTTCTTGGAGGCTCTGCAGCTTCCTCCTCTCAGGTTTCTTCTTGAGCTTTGTCACTCTCCCATTGCTAAGGAATACTGCAGTGGTGAATGTAAGGACATAGTACAGTTTTGCAAAATCTTACCATAACGGTAGCTGTCCTTGCCTTCACCACTGCACTATTAACTCCCTCTCTCCATCCCCCTGGTCTTTTTCCCTTCTTGGTTGTGCAGATTCTCCTTGGTTTTCTTTGGACTGCTGTACTAATGGGGCAATCTTTTCTGAGGATGGAACACCTGAACATCACCTTTATGCCCTACCTTACGCAAGGAGTGTGCAGGTGACATTCAGCATACCTGAAAGCAATGGTAGACTTTTGTAAACTGGCCGGACGGAGGACTTCATGGCAGGGAATCCCCATAAGTAATGAATACTGAAGTGGTGAAGGCAAGGACATTTACCATTATAGTAAGATTTTACACAACTACTGTACCTAACTGGTAAGCATGAAAAATACTCTGCATACATGAAGTTTCTAGAATCACTTACCATTCAGCCCAGCACAGTACTGATGGGTGATTCAGCAGGACCCCTGGCATAAAAATCTGTACAACAGAAGGCAGAAATTCCTGTCTAAAGGTAAGCGGGAGGGTGCTCATGAGTCCCTCATTATCTCAACAGGCAAATCAGAAACTAATCAAGTCTTCACAAGCTAAATACAAGACTAAAGTAGCCTCCCAACCAAAGGATAATTGTAAAGCAATTTTAGTTAGGTCAAAAATCTTAAGGGAAACACTCAACAATGTGCTGAGTTGGCTGTAGATGGCATTACTTATACTCAGCTAGAAGACATAGCAAACCAGTTGGCCTACAAATTTATTTGAAATTTCACCTCTTCATCACCTCCGGTCACTCCCCATGAAATACCCCGTAGGATTCCTTTGCCTGTTATCACAAAAGAACAGGTTGTCACTGCACTCCCTGAAGGCAGCCACACAGCATCTATGGACCCTGATGGAATCCCATGGTGCCTATTAAATAGCTTGAAACATGACGTAGCAGACCCACTCAGATTTCTATTTAACCACAGTCTTCAGACAGGCTTTTTCCCAGTAGAGTGGAGGACAGCAACAGTCATCCCTTTGCACAAGAAAGGGCCATCAATGGACCCAGTGACTACCGACCCATAAGTCTGACTAGACTGATATGCAAGGATAATCATGGACCTTATTAATGATGACATAGGGAATTTGCAGAATCTCGACCCAATCCAGTTTGGCTTTGTGAAGGGCAGGTCCTGCCTGCTCAGTCTGGTGGACTTCTTTGAGAAGGTTAGCAAGGCCATGGGTGAGGGTAAGACAGTGCATACCATCTACCTTGACCTGGCCAAAGTATTTGCCACAGAATCCCACTCGGGAATTAGAGATAAACTCACAAAACGGGGCATAACCTCATCTCCACCAGATGGATAGCCAAATGGCTCACAGGCAGACAAAGATCTGATGCTGTGGGGAGGGAGTGGGAAGGGGATTTTGGGGTTAATGAGCAAGAGGGAAGTGTTTCTATCTCAAACACACCCATGAGCTGAAGATATGGAAATTGACTGGAGAGAAAGTACAATGAATTACTCAAAGCTTGAGTAGCCCAAGACGAGAAGAGGAGGAAATAGGCCTATGAGTATATAATAGGCTGACTGTGGAAGTCCAGGAAAACATCAAAAGAAAGGAAGAGTGAAGGACAAAGTGGGCATAGAAAAGACAGATTACGCTTGGAAGGCATACTGGATGGCTAAAAAAGAAGCTAAGAAGGGCCAGGTTCTATAAAATGACTCAGTAGGTGGCATAGGTCAGATACCAGACCCATAGGACATCAAAGGAAATTTAAATTAGTCTAATCCTCTACCATATCATTGCTAACTACAGGTCCCTAACTGGTAAGCATGAAAAACACCCCGAATACATGGCCTACTACGTCTGCTGATGACTCCCCAAATTATGTTGATATCTTACACAAAGGTCTGATGCTGTGGGGTGGGAGTAGGAAGGGGATTTTAGGTTAAGGAGCAAGAAGGAAGTTTTAGGGTTAGGAATGATTGGAGAATTTAGGTTTAGGGTGTGATAAGGGATTTTAGGCTAATGGACTGAGGACTAAGTTTCTACCCCTTACTGGGAAAAGCATATACCATGGACAGAAGTAGGTCAAAAACTAAAAAAGATTGCTGGGTGCACAAGACCAGGATAAAAAGGTGCCCAATCCTGGTAGGCGCACTGGTGCCAGGACTGGAAAAGATGACAGTATAGTATCCTCAAAATACGGAAACATTCCTATAATGGGGCCAGGCCAGGCCCAGGGGGAGGATGCCCCCCCTGTTGTAGAAGGAATTAGCAGTCTACAAAAATTACAAAAACTTAAAGGCCAAAGAAGAGCCATAAAGACAATAACATGAACTATTGAGGATAAGAAAGAAATTATGTATTGTTACTGTTATGCAAAAGGCCCAGAATTTCCAGACAGAAGATACACAAAACAATTAGGAGAGAAGTCAGAGGAAGGAAAAATACTTCCCCAAGAAAAACAGCCAGAAGCTTCAAATGAAAATTTGTGTTCATTAATACAACAGATTTGTGAGAAAGAATATACAGATCAAGAAACTTTGATCTGTTGGTAGAAAGAAGCATCTGAGGAAGTGCAAAAATATAAACAACAAAACCAAGAGATATTTGAGAAGTATAAAAGAAAAATTGGACATGGGAAAGAAAGAGAGATGTGATATGATACAATATTTATGCAAAGGAGAAAGCCAAATTAATTAATGTAAAAAAGGCAGCCCCAAAGATATTTGAAGAGAAATACACACAAAGGCATCCGGATATGGAAAATTTCACAATACAAAAATAATATCACAAAGATGGAACTTAGAAAAGAAGATCAGTAAAGAAGAAGTTAAAAAAATAGAAGTTGAAGTTATGGAGTGCCGGCAAAGTGGAGGATTTGATTAGAAATTCTATCACAGGTTATATCACAGCAGAATGGAGTGAGTCCCTAAAGCAGGGAGAAACAGGAAGATCAGGAAACATCTGAAGAAGAAATATGGACATGGGAAAGAAAAAGAGATTTAATATGGTGTAATATTTTTGCAAAAGAGATAGCAAAACTAACCAATACAAAAAGAGCAGCCCCAAAGATATTTGAAGAGAAATACAGAGAAAGGAATTTGAATATGGAAAATGTTACAATACAAAAAATAAGACAAAGAGGAAAAGTAGAAAAGGAGATTAGTAATGGAGAAGTTAAAGAAAAAGAAACTGAGGTTATGGAGTACCTGCAATGTGAAGGATTTAGTGTAGAAAATCTAATTCAGAAAGCACCGCAACAGGATAGAGTAAGGGATGTCCAAATTAAGGGGAAATCAATGGAACAAGAAGCAATTAGTCAGGTGTCATATGAAGATAATTTGGAGCGTTCCACAGGAAACCAATATAAATGTTCACTTAAAGCTAGACAGCAAGGGAAGGAACAGGAAACTGTGGAAACTCTGATGCAGTCAGTGTTGAGGAGTGATAGGCCAGTGAGTTCACATATGATAGAGCAATGGACGGCATGGGATGAAATTGATGAGAATGTGTCACAGGAAGATGCTATAGAACCTTCTATAGAATGCCGCAGGAATTGGAAAACAAGGGATGTGCCCTCAGTTTGGAAGAAAATGAGCTAAGAGAATTGCTTGATTTAATAGACATGGGCAGATATATCAAGATCAATGAAAGAAATCGAATGCAGAAGGTTAATAAAACCCAAAAAGTCAGAAGTCTGATAAAGCAAATGAACACAGTAATTAAGACTGTTCATAGAGATCCATGTGATATAATAGAAGTAAACAGGATATATTACTGTGCAGCTAAATTAATAACTGATAAAGTTCTACTACAAGAACACAGAGCAGTGAGGGAAAGGAAGGGGAGAAATCAAATACTATCATGGAAGTATCGAATAGAGAAAATTATAAAGCAATTAAGACAAGAAGTGTCACTGTTAGAAGACTATAGAAGAGGGAATAGATCAACAAAAATACTAAGAAAGATAGATGTGATAAAAGCAATGTGCAGTATTTGAACAGGCCAGGATCTATAACGCACTATCACAAATAACAAACTAAAAATTTCAGCACAGGCAGAAAAACTTAGAAGATACGAAGATAAATATAAAGGAAAAGTGCAAAATAAGTAATTTATTAATGACCCAAAAAGGTTTTATAGAGAACTGGGAAATAAGGTAAAGGGAACTGAAAGATTGCCAAAAAAGAAGAAATAGATACATTTTGGGCAAGTATCTATGAAGATCCTGTGGAACATAAAGTTGCTAAACGGATAGAAGAAGTAAATGAAAGAATAAGAAGTTTAAAGGTACAGGATATGAAATGGGATGAAGTAACAGCTAGAGAGATTGAAACAAAGTTAAGAAAAGCCTCTAATTGGAAAACCCCATGCCCATTTGCAGTACCTAACTTCTGGTTAAAAATATTAACATCTTTGCCCAAAGGTTTAGCCATGAGTACAAACTATTTATATGTGCACCCAGCATTAGACACCAACTTAGCTAACAACAGGAAAAACAATGCTCCTACTTAAGAATGAACCTGCAATCTACCCTAAAAATTATAGACCAATAACTTGCCTTCCGATGATGTATAAACTATACACAGAAATTGATGCCGACAGAGTTTATAGTCATTTAGAAGAAAACTCAATTATGGCAGTAGAACAAAAGGCCAATAAAAGAAAGTCATATAGAACAAAGGATCATTTATTGTTAAATAAAGTCATAGTGGAGAACTGTAAAAAGGGGAAGAATCTAAGTATGGCATGGATTGACTACAAAAAAGCATTTGATAGTATCCCTTATTCATGGATAAAAGAGTGCATAAAAATGTATAAGATACACCCCACACTGATTGATTACATTACAGTGACAGACCACTTTGCAATTAAGCCAAGATAAAGGACAAATTGTTACCCCAGGGATAAAATTCAAAGGGGGATATTCCAGGGTGACTCTGTCACTGTTACTATTCTGCCTTTAAGCTGTTTACTCAACAGCTTAGGCCATGGCTATAATCTGGCTCCTAGAAAACAACAAAGCGTAAAGACTTCTCACCTTCTCTTTGTCAATGATTTAAAATTGTATAGTTCATCAGATGAGGAACTGAAAGCACAACTGCAAGTTGTCAAAACTTTTTCAGATGATATAAGAATGTCATTTGGTCTTGATAAATGTGCAAATGCTACCTTTAAAGCAGGAAAACTACAATGCCAGGAAAACATCAGTTTAGGACAAGAATGTGATATAAAATAACTTGAGCAAGGAGTGTATAAATATTTGGGAACTCATAGGTTCATAGTTTCATAGGCTGGTACTAGGCTATCAGCCCTAGGGCCTATACAAGCCTAACCATAACAATTCCCTGGCTATTTCTTCCCACACTATTTACTTCCCTGAACCCCTGTCTAACAGGGTGACTGACGTGATCTCCGGGGTGAATTTCCTTTCTCCCATCCAGTCATCAAGGTTCCCTTTGAAGAGGGCCAAAGAGGCACTCTGCTTGACATGTATGGGCAATCTGTTCCAGAGTCTGGGGAGTCTCTGGGTCAGGAACCTATCCCTCCAGCATGTTTTGTTTATTGTGATGACAAGGTTTAGATCCCTGGAGCATGTGGCTCTGAGGGATTGGGATTTCTTTAAGTGTAGCATGTCCAACAGCTCTGGGTTTGACATGGCCTTGTATGTTAAGCAGAGATCGCCTCTGAGTAGACGATATGTGACAGAGTATAGCTGGAGTTTTTTAAGGCGGTCAGTGTAGGGCGTCTGCTTTAGGTCTGTGATTCTTTTAGTGAGGTATTTCTGCAGCCTTTCCAGTTGTTGCAAATGTCTTGAGATGTACATACCAAACAGGGCGTTGTATTCTATAATGGGTCTAATGAGGGATGAGTACAGTGGGACAATGACCTCCTTTTTTCTGGATGAAAAGTCCTTAGTGATGAGGTGTGCCATATAGAAGGATTTCCTGACTGTTGTGGCAATGTGGTTATCGAAGGTGAGACCACTGTTCACCTGTGTCTTCATGAAAGATCAACAATAAAACACAAACAAATGTGAATAAAACTTTGTAAGAAATACTTCAGAAGACTTAAATTAATTCTGAAAACAACACTGGCATCTAGGAACAAAATCCAGGCTATATACCAATTTGCTCTTCCTGTCCTAACTTACAGTTTTGAAGTGACTGACTGCTCCCAAAACATGTTGGATAGATTAGATAGGAAAACAAGAAGGATGCTTCATGCTCACCAAATGATTTATAAAAATCAGTGCATACCAAGATTATATATTCCCCATTCCAAAGGAGGGATGGGCCTTGTTGAAATTGATTATATGTATAGATTTGCAATTGTGGGACTTCACACATATCTGCTGACCTCACAAGACCCAAACATAGTGAAGGTTTTGAAACATGAGGAGAATAAATCTAAGATGACTTCTCTGATTAATCTAGCAGAAGCTTATTGGCGTAAAGCAGGAATGGAAATCAAACCAGAAGTAGATAAAAATCAGGCAGCAACTTAATGTGCCAAAACATGAAAGAATATAAGGTGAAGAATCAGATGAGAAGGCAAGAAATGTGGAAAAAGCATAAATATAGTTGCAAGTATAGAAAACTTCTGGAAGAGCCTCATGTTGATCAGGAATGAACACAGGAATGGTTAAGGAGAGGCAAATTCAAAACAAGAGATAAAGGTTAATATTGGTGGCCCAAGATAATGGGCTGCATACATGTTGGTTTATAAAGTGCAATGAACATGTGGGAGAAACAGACAAATGTAGGATTTGTAAAACTGAACTGGAAACAGTTGAACAGCTTGTTGATGGTTGTGACATACTAATAGCAGAAGGACTGTATACTGAAAGGCATAATAATGTGGCGAGACTGTTGTACTGGGGATTGTGCAAACATTATGGTACTGAAGTGGTCGAAAAACACTGGAAGCATAAGTCACAAAGCATCATAGAAAATGAAGAAGTCTACATCACATGGGATCATCCATTACCAACAGTTCCAAAGATAGATGCTAGAAAACCTGATATAGTGGTCCAAGAAAAGAAGACAAGAGTAGCCTTGATCATTAAAATTGCCACACCCAGTGACTACAGGGTCTTGCATACAGAGAGACACAAAGTCATAAAATATCAGGATCTGCAGGCAGAAACAAGAGCAATGTGGAAGAAAGATACCCAGACAGTTCCAGTAGTAGTAGGAGCAACGGGTCTTATAAAAAATAATTTACAGTCATATTTAGCTATGTTACCAATACATGTAACTCCATACAAACTGCAGAAAGAGTCATTACTGGGCACATTGCAGGTGCTGCAAAGAACACTACTGGCTGACATCAAAGATTGAAACAATAATAATTTCATGAACTTTAATTGTACTTTGAGTTAGGAATGGGGTCCATTCCAGTCATGGTATTAGAAACCCAAAAGACTTGGAGAAATTAAAAAAAAAGGAACAGCTGAAAGGAGAAGAACTGAGGATTCAGTTTGCAAACTGGGAGGGAGTTTAAGGCTTAGAGTTAGGGTTCAAGTAGGGCTATACAGTTTTATAGGGTCAGGTCTGGAGAATGAGACTTTGAGCTTGCAGGAGTTTTGTCGCTTCCATTTTTCAAGCAAGTGACAGTGAGCTGTGAGCTATTTATATACTGGGTCTCCTACAGGTGTTTGCATGTTAGTAGCTCATGACACATTTGCTCACTGTCACTTGCTTGAAAAATGGAAGAGACCAAACTCCGGCAAGCCCAAAGCCACATTCTCAACAACTGACCCTATAAAACTGTATAGCCCTACTAGAACCCTAACTCTAAGCCTTTAACTCCCTCCCAGTTTGCAAACTGAGTCCTCAGCCTATTAGCCTAAAATTCCACTTTCTATTTTTAAGCCTAAAATCCCTTATCACACCCTAAATCTAAATTCTCCATTTCCTAACCCTAAAACTTCCCTCTTGCTCCTTAACTATAAAATTCCCTTCCCACTCCCTCCTTACAGCATCAGACCTTTGTGTAGGATATCAGCATCATTTGGGGAGTCATCAGCAGATATGATCAGCCATGTATGTAGGGTGTTTTTTATGTATCCCAGTTAGGGACTTGTCGTTAGCGATGATATGGCGGAGGATTAGACTAGTTTCAATTTCCTTTGATGTACTGTGGGCCTGGTGTCTGACTTTATCTTTCTGTCTTTGACTTGCAACCTGATAGTTTCTTTATGCCACCTATTGAGTCATTTTACATAACCTGGCCCTTCTTAGCTTCTTTGTTAGCCATCCAGTATGCCTTCCAAACCTAATTTGTCTTTTCTATATCCCACTTTGTCCTGCACTCTTCCTTTCTTTTGATGTCTTCCTGGACTTCCACAGTCAGCCTATTAAATACTCATAGGCCTATTTCCTCCTCTTCTTGTCTTGGGGTTCACCAGCCCTGAGTAATTCATTGTTCTTTCTCTCCAGTCAATTTCCATATCTTCGCTCATGGGTAAGTCTGACATAGAAACACTCAGTGTGTTTTGGGGAAAGATCCCCACAGAACCACAGAGAGAACATGCATATGTCAAATAGGCATTCTCCGGAGGTCAGGCTGAAACCTTGTACTTTGTGCATCGGAGGCGAATACCTTCACCACAGTGCTAACTGATGTCTCTCACTCTCAGAGCATTAAAAAAAAGCATATTCCTTTGACCAATGAGCTCTTATCAGAGGTGAGTATCAAACCTTGTACCTTGTGCATGGGAGACAAATACCTTAACCATTGCACCAATGTCTCTTTTGATGGCAAAGTTGTTTAAAAAGATCCTTCTTCAATTTATGAAACTCTTACTGGAGCTATTCATTTACACAGTTGTGTACACAGTATGGCCTAAATAATGTACAAAATTTGCACTCAGTAGAGCAGAAAGTGTATACCTAGATACACCGTGTGTGGGTGGGTGTGTATCTGTCTTTATGGACAGATAGATATTTATGTAGCTACATATATATATATATATATATATATATATATATATATATATATATCTGTATATATATATATATATATATATATATGTATGTATATATTTATATACTTTGTCTCCTACAGGTGTTTGCATGCTAGTAACTCATGACACATTTGCTCACTGTCACTTGCTTGAAAAATGGAGGAGACCAAATGCCAGCAAGCCCAAAGCCACATTCTCAACATCTGACCCTTTTAAACTGTATATCCCTACTAGAACCCTAACTCTAAGCCTTTAACACCCTCCCAGTTTGTAAACTGAGTCCTCAGCCCATTAGCCTAAAATTCTACTTGCTATTTTTAAACCTAAAATCCCTTATCACACCCCAAACCTAAATTCTACAATAATTTCGTAAACCTAAAACTTCCCTCTTGCTCCTTAATGTAAAATCCCCATTCACGCTCCCTCCCCACAACATCAGACCTTTGTGTAGGATATCAACATAATTTGGGGAGTCATCAGCAGCCATGTATTCAGGGTGTTTTTCACGCTTCCCAGTTAGGGACCTCTAGGCAGCGATGACATGGTGGAGGATTAGACTAGTCTCAATTTCCTTTGATGACCTGTGGGCCTGGTATCTGACTTTATCTTTCTGTCTTTGGCTTACAATCTAATAGTTTCTTTATGCCAACTATTGAGTCATTTTCTACAACCTGGCCCTTCTTAGCTTCTTTATTAGCCATTCAGTATGCCTTCTAAGCTTAAGCTGTCTTTTCTATATCCCACTTTGTCCTGCACTCTTCCTTTCTTTTGATGTCTTCCTGGACTTACAGTCAGCCTATAGGTTCATAGGTAGGTACTAGGATATCTGTCCAAGGGCGTTTATAAGCCTAGCCAGAGTGTGTCGGCTTTCGCCACCCCATTGATTAATTAACTGATCCTGTGTCAAGCAGAGCCAATGAAGTGATCCCCGGGGTGTATTTTCTGTTACCCATCCACTCGCCAAGGTTTCTCTTGAAGAGTGTTAGTGAGGGGCTCTGCCTGATGTAATTAGGAATTTTGTTCCAAAGCATGAGGAGTCTCTGTGACAGGAATCTAACCATATTATACACTCATAGGCCTATTTCCTCCTCTTCTTGTCTTGGGGTACTCGAGCCCTGAGTAATTCATTGTACTTTCTCTACAGTCAATTTCCATGTCTTTGCTCATGGGTGAGTTTGAGAGAGAAATACTCAAAGTGTTTTGGGGAAAGACCCCCGCAGAACCACAGGGAGAACATGCAAATGTCAAACAGGTCAGGCTCAAACCTTGTGCCTTGTGCATGGGAGACAAATACCTTATCCACAGTGCTAACCATTCTCTCTCGCTCTCAGGGCATTAAAAAAATCATAACCCTTTGACCAATGAACTCTTACCAAAGGTGAGGCTCCAACCTTGCATCTGTGCCAATGGCTCTTTTGACTGCAAAGTAGTTTAAAAAGATCCTTACTCAATCTATGAAACTCCTACTGGAGCTATTCATTTAGACAGTTGTGTACATGGTATGGCCTAAA
Source organism: Protopterus annectens (assembly GCF_019279795.1). Classification (NCBI taxonomy): domain Eukaryota; kingdom Metazoa; phylum Chordata; order Ceratodontiformes; family Protopteridae; genus Protopterus; species Protopterus annectens. The sequence continues at coordinate 1,009,615,767 of NC_056744.1, forward strand.
GAAGCCATGCTTTCTTTGTGTAATGTACAAAATTTGCACTCAGTAGAGCAGAAAGTGTATGCCTAGATACACCGTGTGTGGGTGGGTATGTGTATTTGTAGATAGATATTTATGTATGTATATATATATATATATATATATATATATATATATAAATATATACGTGTGTGTGTGTGTGTGTGTGTGTGTGTGTGTGTATGTATGTATGTATATATTTATATATTGGCTCTCCTACAGGTGTAAAGAATTTAGGTTTAGCGAGTGATAAGGGATTTTAGGCTTAAAAATAGCAAGTGTAATTTTAGGCTAATGGACTGAGGACTTAGTTTGCAAACTGGGAGGGAGTTTAAGGGTTAGAGTTAGGGTTCTGTTAGGTCTATGCAGTTTTATAGGATCAGGTGTTGAGATTGAGACTTTGGGCTTACAGGAGTTTGTTCACTTCCATTTTTCAAGCAAGTGACAGTGAGCAAATGTATCATGAGCTACTAGTATGCAAACACCTGTAGGAGACCCAGTACATAAATATATACATATATATGTATCTACATAAATATCTATCAAAAAGTACACATACCTATCCGTCCACACACGGTTTATCTAGGCATACACTTTCTACTGTACTAAGTGCAAATTTTGTACATTACACAGAGAAACCATGGCTTATTTAGGCCATACTATGGACACAACTGTCTAAATGAATAGCTACAGTAAGAATTTCATAGATTGAAGAAGAGATCTTTTTGAAGCCCTCGACATTTCAAAGAGCCATTGTACAATGGTTAAGGTATTTCCCTCCCATGCACACAGTGCAAGGTTTTATTTTCACATCTGGTAAGAGTGCATTGGTTAAAAGAAGATGATTCTTTCAATGCTGTGAGAGAGAGAGAGATTGTTTAGCACAGTGGTTAAGGTTCGAGCCGGACTTTGACATTTGCATATTCTTCCTGTGGCTCTGCAGGGGTCTTCCTCCAAAACATGCTGAGTGTTTCTATCTCAAATTCACCCATGAGCCAAATATATGGAAATTGACTGGAGTGAAAGTATAATGAATTACTCAGGACTCGAGTACCCCAAGACAAGAAGAGGAGGAAATAGGCCTATGAGTATTTAATAGGCTGACTGTGGAAGTCCAGATAGACATTAAAAGAAAGGAAGAGTGCAGGACAAAGTGGGGCATAGAAAAGGCAGATTAGGCTTGGAAGGCATACTGGATGGCTAACTAAGAAGGTACGAAGGGCCAGCTTCTATAGAATGACCTAATAGTTGGCATAGGTCAGATACCAGGCCTACAGGACACCAAAGGAAATTGAATCTAGTCTAATCCTCCATCTTATCATTACTAACTACAGTTCCCTAACTGGTAAGGATGAAAAACACTCTGCATAGCTGAAGTTTCTAGAACCACTTACCATTCAGGCCAACAGAGTACTGATGGGCAATTCAATAGGACCTCTGGCATAAAAAACTGTACAACAGAAGGCAGAAATTCCTGTCTAGGAAAGGAGGGTGTTCATTAGTCCCTCATTAGTCTCAAAAGGCAAATCAGGAAACTAGTCTTCATAAGCTAAATATGAGATTAAAGTAGCCTCCCAAGCAAAGGATAACTGTAAAGCAATTTTTAGTTAGGTCTGAAATCTTAAGGGAAATACTCAACAGTGTGCTTAGTTGGCTGTAGATGACACTACTTATACTCAGCTAGAACACATAGCAAACGTGTTGGTCTATAAATTCATCTCAGATTTCACCACTTCATCACCTCCGGTCACTCCCCATGAAGCACCATGTAGGATTCCTTTGCCTGTTTATCACAAAAGAACACGTTGTCCCTGCACTCTCTAAAGCTAGACACACAGTATCTATTGACCCTGATGGAAATCCCAGGTTGCCTATTAAATAGCTTGAAACATGACCTAGCAGGCTCACTCAGATCTCTATTTAACAACAGTCTCCAGGCAGGTTTTGTACCAGTAGAGTGAAGGACAACAGCAGTCATCCCTTTGCACAAGGGAGGGCCACCAATGGACCCAGGAATCTACTGACCCATAAGTCTGACTAGACTGATATGCAAGGATAATCATGGACCTTATTAACGATGACATAGGAAGTCTCCAGACTCTCAACCCAATCCAGGTTGGCTTCATGAAGGGCAGGTCCTGCCTGCTCAGTCTGGTGGACTTCTTTGAGAAGATTAGGAAGGCCACGGATGAGGGTAAGACAATGCATACCACCTACATTGACCTGGCCAAAGTATTTGACACAGTATCCCACTCGGGAATTAGACATAAACTCACAAAACTGGGGATAACCTCATCTCCACCAGATGGATAGCCAGATGGCTCACAGACAGGACATATTGTTTGAGTGGGAGAATCCACAACCAGAAGAAACCAGTTCACCAGGGGAGTACCACAGGGCTCAGTGCTGGGCCCCCTCCTATATGGGATATTCTTCTGAAATGTCACGGGAAATATAGATGGCCTATAGCTGACCATGTCTGCTGATGACTCCCCAAATGATATTGATATCTTACACAATGGTCTGATGCTGTGGGGAGGGAATGGGAAGGGAATTTCAGGTTTTAGGAGCAAGAGAGAAGTTTTAGGGTTAGGAAATGACTGGAAGATTTAGGTTTAGGGTGTGATAAGGGATTTTATTCTTAAAAATAGCAAGTGGAATTTTAGGCTAATGGACTGTGGACTTAGTTTGCAAACTGGGAGGGAGTTTAAGAGTTAGAGTTAGGGTTCTAGTAGGGCTATACAGTTTTATAGGGTCAGGTGTTGAGAATGAGATGTTGAGGTTGCAGGAGTTTGGTCACTTTCATTTTCCAAGTAAGTAACAGTGAGCAAATGTGTCATGAGCTACTACCATGCAAACACCTGTAGGAGACCCAGTACATAAATATATACATATATATGCATCCACATAAATATCCATCTATCTATCTAGAAATACACATACCCACCCACCCACACACACGGTGTATCTAGGCATGCAGTTTCTGCTGTATTGAGTGCAAATTTTGCACATTACAGACAGAAACCATGGCTTGTTTAGGCCATACTGCGTACACAACTGTCTAAATGAATAGCTCCAGTAAAAGTTTCATATATTGAAGAAGGGTCTTTTTAAACCACTTTGCAGTTAAAGGAGCTATTGGCACAATGGAAAACATCTTTGTCTCCCTTACACAAGGTGCAAGGTTTGATCCTCGCTTCTGGCAGGAGTTAAAGACATATGATGGCACTACTTATACTCAGCTAGAAGACATAGCAAATGTGTTGGCCTATAAATTCATCGCAAATTTCACTCCTTTATCACCTACGGTCACTCCCCATGAAATACCCTGTAGGAATCCTTTGCGTTAAGTTCATTGGGTAAAGGGGTAAGGCCTGTTTTAATGTTCTGAGAGAGATCAGTTAGGACAGTGGTTAATGTATTCACCTCCCATGCACAAGGCCAATGCCTGTTTTGATATTTGCATGTTCTCCCTGTGGTTCTGTGGTATCTTCCCCCAAAACACACTGAGTGTTTCTATCTCAAACTCACCCATGAACTGAAGATATGGAAAGCGACTGGAGAGTAAGTACAAATAATTACTCAGGGCTCTATGAGTACACGATAGGCTGACTGTGGAAGTCCAGAAAGACATCAAATGGAAGAGTGCAGGACAAAGTGGGACATAGAAAAGACAGATTAAGCTTGGTAGGCATACTGTATGGCTAACAAAGAAGCTAAG